>NW_026889763.1:2430000-2445000 GCF_033153115.1 Saccostrea echinata | reverse complement strand
AACATTGCGTTTTTAGGTGCCATAATGATCAAAATTTTGTTAAACATAACTAAAGCAAATTGTACGTTTTCACTATTTATATATTTATGAACGAAAATCTCAGTCAAATTCGTATCTCATCTTGTCAAAAATCGGACGGAAGACCCACTCGTTGCTCGCAACGAGATCGCATCTAGTTATTATTATTATTATTATTATTCTTACCGATTTTGTGCACGCGAGTTCTCGGTAACGTCTTGGCCGATTTTCATAAATCTTTCACATCTGATAGGTATTGATCTGAACCTTATTGGAAATTTTTTTCGTAGATGACGTCACTTTTTATCTCGAGATATTAAGGATTTTCTGATTTTCAGAGGGTCGGCTTGTCCTTGAAACTCCTCCGAAACGACTTAAGATATTGAGACAAGATTTTCAGTGAAGGTAGGGGAAGGTTTGTAGATTTGCAGGCAGGTGCCCAAATCTCTCTAGCTCAAAAGGCGCTGAAGCTCGGTAGGGCTCAAAAAATGTCTCAGAAACATCTCACAAAATTTTACACCTTTTCTTTCATATCTTCATACATGTTAATAATTTGTTAAAATATATGGAAGAAAAGTTGTGCAGAATGATACGACCTTTCATTTGATATCAAGAAAAAGGGTCTGACTCTTCAAATTAGGGGCTGAGAGAGGCCAAAAGTCTTTCATCTATAACTCTTTAACCATCAACAATTTGTAATACATAACTGAAGCAAAAATGTTTATCTTAACGATTTACAACAATATATGATAAGATTCTGATCATATGCTACGTAATAAGGGGTCACAAGGGGCCAGAATGCTAAATCTTTGATGCTTTATATCTCGAAAAGGGAGAATATTTTGATAAGCAATACTGAACAAAAGATGGTCAGAATAATGTTCTAAACAACATGCACTCTTTCAATTTTTGTCAGACGGCCCCATTAAGGACCTGAAGGGTTGGCCCCTAAATATTTCCATTCAGCATATCTCTACAACGAAAAGAAATCTCTGAATAGTTGTTGAACAAAAAGTCTTCAAAATCACAAGACCTTTCATTTGATATCAAGAAAAAGGGGCTGACCCTTCAAATTAGGGGCTGAGAGGGGCCAAAAGTCTTTCATCTATAACTCTTTAACGATCAATGATTTGTAATACATTACTGAAGCAAAAATGTTTATCTTAATGATTTACAACAATATATGATAAAATTCTGATCATATGTTACGTAATAAGGGGTCACAAGGGGCCAGAATGCTAAATCTTTGACGCTTTATATCTCGAAAAGGGAGAATATTTTGATAAGCAATACTGAACAAAAGATGGTCAGAATAATGTTCTAAACAACATGCACTCTTTCAATTTTTGTCAGACGGCCCCATTAAGGACCTGAAGGGGTGGCCCCTAAATATTTCCATTCAGCATATCTCCACAACGAAAAGAAATCTCTGAATAGTTGTTGAACAAAAAGTCTTCAAAATCACAAGACCTTTCATTTGATATCAAGAAAAAGGGGCTGACCCTTCAAATTAGGGGCTGAGAGGGGCCAAAAGTCTTTCATCTATAACTCTTTAACGATCAATGATTTGTAATACATTACTGAAGCAAAAATGTTTATCTTAATGATTTACAACAATATATGATAAAATTCTGATCATATGTTACGTAATAAGGGGTCACAAGGGGCCAGAATATGCTAAATCTTTGACGCTTTATATCTCGAAAAGGGGGAATATTTTGATAAGCAATACTGAACAAAAGTTGGTCAAAATAATGTTCTAAACAATATGAACCCTTTCAGTTTTTGTCAAACGGCCCCATTAAGGACTTGGATGGGTGGCCCCTAAATATTTCCATTCAGCATATCTCCACAACGAAAAGAAATCTCTGAATATTTCTTGAACAAAATGTTTTCAAAATCACAAGACCTTTCAATTGATATCAAGAAAAAGGGGCTGACCCCTCAAACTAGGGGCTGAGAGGGGCCAAAAGCATGTCATCTATAGCTTTTTTAATAATGTTATATAAATCAAAAGAATAAAATCTAATTAGGGAAGTCTATATATTATTATCTTTTAACAAAGATCATAGTCAAAATCGTATCTCATCTTATCGAAAAATCGGACGGAAGACCTACTCGTTGCTCGCAACGAGATCTCATCTAGTTATTATTATTTTTCTTCCTGGGTACTTTTTTGTCCGTGAGTGATCTCCGAAACTATACATCCGATTGAGTTGAAACCTTTTTAGGGTTAATAGGAATGTTATGTAGATTTGCGGAACGAAGGTCATTTTGCGCGCACGTGCGTGCACGTGCGTGCGCGTGCAATGAGTAAAATGACCAATATACTTAATATAGCCATAACTTTCATATCTTTTGATGAAATACTTTGATACTCAGAATATAAGGATATATTAATAGTGTAGACAAGATGACATGGTCAGAATGCATATGCATGTACGTGCGCGCGCATGCATATTGATTGAAAAAACTAATACAATTGATATAGACTTAACTTGTACATTTTTTGATGAATTGCTTTGACACTCAGAATATAAATATATATTAGAAGTGTAGACAAGAAGACTTCATCAGTGCACACATGCATGCACGTGCGTGCACGTGCGTGCGCGTGCAATGAGTAAAATGACAAATATACTTGATATAGCCATAACTTTCACATCTTTTGATGAAATGCTTTGATCCTCGGGATATCAGGATTTATCAATAGTGTAGACAAGATGACATGGTAAGCATGCACATTCATGCACGTGTGCGCATGCGCAATGATTGAAATAACCTATACAAATGATATAGACTTAACTTGTATATTTTTTTATGAATTGCTTTGAAACTCTGAGTATAAATATATATTAGAAGTGTAGACAAGAAGACTTCATCAGTGCACACATGCATGCACGTGCGTGCACGTGCGTGCGCGTGCAATGAGTAAAATGACAAATATACTTGATATAGCCATAACTTTCACATCTTTTGATGAAATGCTTTGATCCTCAGGATATCAGGATATATCAATAGTGTAGACAAGATGACATGGTCAGAATGCACATTCATGCACGTGTGCGCATGCGCAATGATTGAAATAACCTATACAAATGATATAGACTTAACTTGTATATTTTTTGATGAATTGCTTTGAAACTCAGAATATAAATATATATTAGAAGTGTAGACAAGATGACATGATCAGCACGCACATGCATGCATTTGAATGCACGTGCCTGCGCGTGCAATGAGTAAAATGACCAATATATTTGATATAGCCGTAACTTTTACATATTTTGATGTAATGCTTTGATACTCAGAATATATAGACATATTATAAATGTAGACAAGACAACATTGTCAACATGCATATGCATGCACGTGCGCGCGCATGCAATGCTAAAATGACCAATATACTTGATATAGCTGTAACTTTTATACTTTTTGATGAAATGATTTGATACCCGAAATATGTAGATATATTAATAGTGTTGACAAGATTACACGGTCATCATGGACATGCATGCACGTGCGCGCGCATGCAATGCGAAAAATGACAGATATACTTTATATAGCCGATTTTTTTTTATCTTTTAATGAAATTTGAATATAAAGATGTATTAAAAGTATAGACAAGTTGACATGGTCATTTTGTACATGCATGCCTGTGCGCGCGCGTGTAATGCGTAAAAAAAAACCAATATACTTGATTGCCTTATTTAATGAAGCTTACAGGGAATAAGACACCAAAAGGAAGTTGGGGAGCGTTTGGGGAACATCTTTAACGGTCCCCGTTACAATTAATACTAGTTCTTAAGGTCTTCCGACTTCAGCGGAAGACCTTACTGTTATTCTTAGGTTTCTTTTCCACTATTTTTATTATTGTTTTTTTTTTTCTACCAATTTTGTGCACGCGAGTTCTCGGAAACGGCTTGCCCGATTTTCATGAAACTTTCAGGTCTGATAGAGAATTAAAAAATCTAGATATATATTTTTTTTATTTTGATGACGTCACTTCCGGTCCGGAGATTTCCGAGATTTGGTGATTTTCGAGGGTTAGTTTGTCCGGGCATTTTCAAGAAAAGCACTTAACACAGGAACGTGAGATTTTCAGTGATGATAGAGCAACGTATGTAGATTTGTACTTGGGTGTTCATTTGTACCCGAAATAATAAACATCAACGTCCCCTACAGCCCAAATTTTTATCTTCTTTTTCCTACTTGTTAACTTTGATGCCTCATATCTTGCTTATTTCTCAACGGATTTTAATCAAAATTTCAGAGTTTATAGACGTTACAAAACTCTATCAGAATAATATAATATTTTTCCAAAATCCACTTCCGCTTTCGAGTTATTTCCCTTTAAGTGAACATTTAGGGTCTTTAATTTCCAGACAAATATTCCGAGACTACAAAAGTTGGAATATAAATACTACTGAATATAAGAAACAGAAGCAATGAAGTTGTGAACATTGGTTTTTGTTTTTTGATTTCTGCGTTCAAACTGCCGCTAGATAGGGGTCAAAAATTAGGACGCATGAAAGAGCAAAAATTGACACATGTTTTTCTTTGTATCTTTTAAATAAGAAATATTTTATTAAGTTATGTAGAATAAAAGTTGTGTACAATTTAATTACCTTTTATTTGACACGACTAAAAAGGAGCTGGCCCCTTAATTAGGGATCTAGAGCCCTTGAAATTTTTTGCTTTATAACTCAAAAACGAGAAAATATTTCGATATGGCTGTCGATAAAAAGTTGTTCCTTTATACCTTCTTTGTCTCATGAAAATATTATTTTGTTTGAGTCTTGTGTATGGTAGGGAAAAAGCTAGACCCGTAAACAAGCACCCGTTTTCATTTGACTAGTGAAGGAGAACTCTTAATGCGTATAACTGAAATAAACTTGCCATAAATAATATATCTTTCAACGCTGTATCCTGTTTTTTAATTAGGTTTTAAACGTGCTTTTTGGTTCCTGTTCAGATTATTCGGTGACAACTTCCTCTTTTTATTGTGTTTTAAAAAAAAGAACCTTCCAAGAGAGAAAGAGAGAGAAACAGAAAAAAGTACAAGTATCTTTTCTTTGTTTAAATATGAAAGCAAACAATATGAACGCGAAAAAACTTTTAAGAGTCAAATAATTCACAATCATTAACTGCGTGATTCTTACATTCACCTGAACCCCAGATTCTATTCTGTTTACCGTTACGTAACCCATCCCTCGATCACGCGCGGCCGAGAAGATCTAAAGCGATCCATCGCGTCAATCTCCCTTGCAGATTTGTCGTTCGTTTCTCTCTCAGACACATTAGTGCAGACATTTAATTATAATGAATTTAAACAAACGCACTATTTTTCGTGCTTATCACTGTGATATACGCGAGTCAACGACAGAGGTGAATGTATGAGCCGATGGTAGAGAGTGCCACCGCGTGTGAACCATTGACCCACAGTCGTAAAGAAAATAAAAATCGGCGTATTAAGTCTATTTTGTAAACACGACAATCAATGGACAATTATTAAAATCGAATATTTGAGATTATGTTGGTTTATCTTTGGTTTAAATTTGATCATGATACATGTAGCTTAATCCTAAACGTCTAGCCAGGTTTTGTGTTTGTTTACAATTACGCAACCATTAACCATTCATTCCTTCGATCGCTTGTGGTCAAAGCAGTCCATCGTGTGCATGTAAACCAGTGCGCAGTCATCAAACATTGTTGTTCTAAATCTAATTTACAAACACAACGACTTACGGGAAAATATTATTTTCTTTAAGTAAATCGAATGTTTCAAATAAATTATCTTAATATCTTAGATTTGATTTAAGTACAAAACGCTAAGCATTTAATCAGTCTTAAATTTTAAATGTTCGTTATCTCCATATTTTAATTGTGTGAGTGACCGTCGAGGCATACGGACGTGTTATTTTCGGTCCCGAGGTTCATGAGTTGTTTTTCTATGTTCCAGTATTGTGTGTGTTCTATTTCTTTGTTATATGGATGTATAGACCAAGATTTTCACTGTGATTTATCTTAATTCATTAGACTAAAGTATTAAAAAATGCCTAAGTCTAAAACCAGATCGAAAAAAGGAAGGCTGAACTCATTGGTGCGTTTCAAAGTCCAACAAATAATGACAATGATAGCAATGACGACAGTTCAGTGAGCGCTGAACACCAAATACGTCTTTTCTCAGTAATATTCTAAACACAGCCAACAATGTTCTGTATGGCACACCAAGGTCTACCTTTGTACCTAATGCAAACACGTCAACACCAAAAGAGGAGAATAAAGTAGGTACGGAAAACGTTGACGAAATTAAAAAAAATGGTCCTTGAAACGAATAAAAAACTTGACTCAGTGTTAGAAAAATTGAATAAGCTGGACAAAATTGAGTCGGAGTTAGACAAAATTAACAAGGACATTTCAAAAATAGACAACAGGGTGTTATCTCTTGAAAAAGTCTCTGGGGAACAAGGTGATTCTCTGAACTTCATGGCCCAGCAGATTGAAGATCTCAACAGAGTAAGAAAAACTGTAGATGTTGAAAACCTGGGCAAAGAAATGAAACGACAAGAGAAAATGATTGAACTCATGAGCCGGAATCTAGAGAACATAAGGCGGGATCGCGACGAGATGAGTGATCAAGTTAGTGATCTACAATGGAGGTCTATGACTAACAACGAAGACACTGAAGCAAAGCTACGAGATTTCCTACAGTATGAATTAGGAATTGGGCATTATATTCAGTTCGGAAACGTGCATCGATTTGGTAAGCACATCAGGGGAAAAAATCGCCCGATTGTGGCACGATTTCTTTACAACAAAGAACGGGATATGGTAAAGGACCGAGGCTACATGCTGAAAAATAAACCATACGGGATACGGGAGCAATTTCCAGCTAAGATAGAAAATCGTAGAAACAACTTCTACCTGAAGTAAAAAGATTACGAGAGGAGGGCAATCGTGTAAAACTTGTACGTGACAAACTCCTAGTAAACGGTGAGCTTTACAACCCGTGTGACGGTGGAGAAGATTTCATGGATTACGAAGTACAGTTAAGTGCTCAGGGTACAGGTGAGGGTGATCGCGTCAATTCAAGTGTGGCATTCAATGACAATCAAGCCAGATAGGGAGGCGCCGAGAGTGAACTGACTAATGTTTCAATAATCTCCTGGAACATTGGGAAAGGCTTGTTGGATAAACTGAGCGACGACTCTTTCCTATCTATCATTTAAAACCATGATATTGTTTTCTTGTGTGAATGTTGGATAAATGATGAACATATTCCTGATTTACCTGGGTTTTGTAAATATGTTTACCCCAGATCTGTTGGTTTAGGTGGTGGTATAGTTATTTTGTACAAATATCACTTAAAAAATGTAGTGTCGGTATTAGAAAATATTCATGACAGCATTATTTGGGTAAAACTAACTACCGGCGATATACCATTTTTATTTGCCTTTTGTTACATTCCCCCGGAAAATAGTACTTTTTATAATAACAGGTTAGACGAATTAGATCTGTATTATTGCTTAGAAGAATCGATATATAAATATATAGACCAGGGTATTGTTATTATTTCCGGTGATCTCAATGCAAGAATAGGTGTGAGAGATGATTTTATTCAAAACGATGTATTAACAAAGGAAATGGGTAACTTGTTAAGCACCTTTGATTATGAATGTGATGATAACTTTGTTTGTCGTAATAACATGGATACACAAGTCAACACCTTTGGTAGGAAATTAGAATCACTGTGTAAATCGTCTGGTATGCGCATTGTTAATGGTAGACATAAAGGGGACAGTCAGGGAAATTTCACTTTTTATAATCACAATGGTTGTAGTCTCATTGATTACGTATTAATACATTATCAATATTTTGACAAAGTTGTTGATTTCAATTCAGGTACATTTACACATTTGTCTGACCACTGTCCAATCAAGTTCGTTTTAAATTCAAATTTTACAGGACACGGGTCAAATGAGTATAATTATGTTCAATGTTCTAGGTCATATAGTACTTCGGTGAAATGGAATGCACAAAATGTAAATTATGTTATTAACGATTTAGATGAAAATATTGGTAAACTGTCTGAAATAGCAAATAAGAACTTAGAAAGTCAAGGTGATGTAGATGAGTGTGTCAATGAATTTTGTAACGTTGTAAATAATATTGTCCTACCCAGATGTAATGTAAAATATAGTTCATACCAAAAGGCAATGAATGGTCAAAAATGTAATAAGGAAGGTAAACCATGGTTTAATGAAAACTGTAGAAAACTTTATTTAGAGTATAAATCAGCATTGCGTGATTTCAATTTTCGTAAAACTGTGGAGAATCATAGAATGTTGGTAAATAAGAAACATCTGTACAAAAAGTATGAGTATAGGCTTAAAAGACAATACAAACGCTATGAAGGTAATATGTTAGATTTTTTAAAGAAATACAATCCCAAAAATTTTTTTAGATATTTTTCCAAATGCAAAACTAAAAAACAGTGCAAGTGATATAACGCTAGATCAGTTTTTTGATCATTTTAAAAACTTGAACAAGACATAAACACATCAAATGAAAATGTCGAGTCTGATGTAAACGATGCTATTTTTGAGGAATTAGAAGTAGAAATTTCCGAAAATGAAATTATAAAAGCAATTGGTAAACTAAAACGAAATAAGAGCTGTGGTGAGGACCTTATCCTTAACGAGTTACTGATAGAATGTAAAAATTCATTATTACCCATCATAACAAAACTGTTCAACTCAATATTTAATTCAGGGTTTTTTCCTAGTGCATGGTCCAAGGGTTGCATAATACCAGTTTTTAAAAAGGGTGATCGTCATGATGCAAATAATTATAGAGGCATTACTTTAATTAGTTGTTTAGGTAAGCTATTCACTTCCATTTTAAATGCTAGGCTGCTAGAATGGGATAGTTTGAATAATGTCACTACAGACGCGCAGTTTGGATTTAAACCTGGAAATAGTACGGTTGATGCAATATTTGTACTACAAAATTTTTGCAGAAAAAGGGTGGCCGACTATATTGCTGTTTTATAGATTATCGAAAAGCATTTGATCTAATTGATAGAGCTAAAATGTGGTGTAAATTAGTTAAACAAGGTATAACAGGCAAAATGTTCAATATTATTAAATCATTATGTGTGAAGTTCAATGGTATGCTGTCGGAGTATTTTGAAAATAATGTGGGCTTACTGCAGGGGGAGGTTTTTCACCTCTATTGTTTTCATTATATGTTAATGATTGTGAGATGCATTTTTTAGAAAACAATTGTCCTTATGTTGAACTGCAGTTAATTTCCATTTTTCTATTGATGTATGCAGATGATATGGTACTTATTGCAGACTCACCAATGTCACTTCAAACATTATTGAATGAATTAAGTACTTATAATAAGAAATGGGGTCTTGAAGTTAATACAGATAAAACCAAAATTTTAGTTTTTAGAAATGGTAAAAGTTTACGAAATGAAGAAAAATGGGTTTACAATGGAAAAGAACTTGAAATAGTAGATAGATTCAGTTATCTAGGAATGTGTTTCAATTATAATGGTAAATTTAATATAACTCAAAAGCACGTAGCTGAACAGGGAAGAAAAGCATTTTTTGCGTTGAACAAAAAATTCTGCAACTTTGATTTTAATGTCGAAACTCAAATATCACTTTTTGAAATGTATGTATATATGTAGTATTCTTAATTATGGAGCAGAGGTGTGGGGATTTCATAAAGCTCCAGATGTAGAAAAAATACAAAGTCTCTTTTGTAAAAAGTTACTTCGTTTAAAAAAAAGTGCCTGTAACAATCTTGTGTATTTCGAACTTGGAAGAATGCCCATGAGAGAATCTAGAAAATTGAAAATTATAAAATATTTTTTGAAACTAAAGGGGACACAAAATATTCTACTAAAATCATGCTTGGAAGAAAGATTAAGGAATAAAGATAGTTGGATCAGAGATATTCAAAATGAACTTAATAAACTGGGACTTGGCTATATATTTGATGCAGATTTCAATGATAATACTTACATGTTAGTAAAACAAAGATTCCTTGAGGTGAATAACCATACTATGATTTCTAATTTTGTAGCAATGCCCGTAGCCTGCTATACCAACATTTGGTTGATAATTTTGGTATACAATGTTACTTGCGTAAACCTATTAATTATATGTACAAAATACAAATTGCTAGAATTAGACTATCTGCACATAATCTAAATGTTGAAACTGGAAGATATGTTAATGAAGTTAGAAAAAACAGATTATGTAAAATGTGCTCTTTGAATGTTATCGAAGACGAATTTCATTTTATTTTACAATGTCCTTTTTATCATGACCTTAGATCTAAGTATTTGAAAAAGTATTATTATAAGAAATCCAGTGTTTGGAAATTAGTTCAACTTCTAAGTGTACAAAATATAAAGGAACTTTGTAACCTTGGAAAATATTTATATCAAGCTTCCACTAGAAGAATGAAACATTTGTAAATTTTTAGTGTTTTATAATTACAGTTGCCTGTTAGAAAACACGTCCTGCATAGTTTACTTGCTATTTATTGATTATGCTCACTCTCATATTGTTATATTTTATGATATTGTATATATGTTTAGTTATTAATATATGTAATCTGATGTGTCGTATGACGCAAAGAAATAAAGAACTTGAATTGTTTTAACGTTACCAACAATTTATTTCCCAACCGTGTGTAATTTTACTTTTAATTTGGTGATTCATTGCGTATGGAATAGCGATCTGCGGTTACTTTAATTTAACCATTAAACGCACAAGCTTTGCGCTTTCTCTACGTTTTGAAACAGTAAATTAATCCGTTTTCAACACAAATATTTCCAGTCATATATTTTTCATCACAGATTTTTATCATGATTATACCAACTTTAAACTTTTAAGAGAATCTTCCGAATCATAAGGGTGACCAGTCTTCCTTTAAAAATGATTCGTTATTTTATTGAAAAGTAAACAATGAAATGGATTAAACATTGATAGGTAACTCTGTCACGTGGCCAAGGTCTGAACTTCATAAGCAACTTCTGTGTTGCACTATGCCTATTTATATTACAGGGTTGATAGTAAAGTTTTAATAAAATACCTCAAGATTTTAAAGCAAGGAATTTTGTTTTTATAATTAATTCAAATCCCGTAAATGATCTTTTTTTAAGTATAGTATGCTAACATCATAATTTTGTTTTGGGATTAAATATCGGTAGCGGGTTATACATGTACATGTAGATAACAATAAACCTATATCGTATGTCCAGAACTGTAAATTTCAGAATGCATATAACATATTTTTTTTTAAATATCATTGGGAAGGAAAAGGTACACACCGGGAAAATTTAATATCACTTGAATATCTAACTGCAGAACTGTATACGTAGCTTTCCGAAAAAAACAAATAATTTATTGACGGACCGTAGTCTCTGGACATCCATCCCATTTTTTTTCAGACCAGTGAACTTCAGTGCAGCTACTGAATATCACACATTTATCATTCTTAATTAATACACTTTGACAACTTTATTTCAATTATTAAAATCATAATCGGCAGCCTTTGTATTATAAACTATTAAACTATTTGTATGTTTACCGTATAGAATTGAGTATTTTCTTTCAAATAATTGACTTGTAACTTACGTACATTACATTTCTGGGTTAGTTTTAAAAAATACGATCAAGATCGATCGATCAATAGAGAGAGAGAGAGAGAGAGAGACTCATTTGCTCATGTACATATATACCAGGTACAGTACATGCCACAAGTTTTCCCCGAAAAACACGGGGCCCCGTGGACTGTCTGCGCACCGTGTAACACGATGTGTATGCGCGGTGTATCACAGTGTCCCATTACGATATCACGCAGAACTTGAAAAAAAAAAATTCATTGTCTTTGTTTAATCAATTATATCAATTTCCTTTGAAATAAGTTTTTTTAAAAAACTTTTTTCTTAAATATTAGTTCTTCATTATCGATATACAGATGTTTGAACAAATAAGATGTCCTAAAATCTAAGATCCACGTGCTCGTGCCCAGCACCAAAATGACAAAGTCTTCAAATGTGTAAGCACATGTAATTCGTGTTTCAAAACCTAGTTATACGAGAGAAAAAATATGTTCGGTAAACTATTATAATGCTTAGAAGGAATAGTGATTACACTTTCGTAAATAAATTACCTGGTTGTCTTTTCTTTCGATTATAACTGTGTTCATTTTAATTACAGTCATTTTCATAAAAAATATTTTTTGCCGCACGTATGCATTCATATGTCATATTTATCAGATGCATGTTTTATTTTATAAATCATTTCTACATAAAGAGAATTTTTAAAAAAAATGTATCTAAAATAAAATTTAAAACGTGTCAGATACACGCACATAATTCATAAACTCTCTGATAATATAAGGCTTATTGCAATCTGTAATCTTGTAAAATATGGATGTAAATATATATCACACACACATAAAGTCGAGTTTTGGTATACTGTACAAATATTACCTTATCTTGTGTCACATTAAAATCATTCTAACATATTTTAAATTTCATGTAAATATCCCGTGGGGAACCCCTTCGTTTTAAATGTGTTATCACTGTACATATCCTTCACTGAACCTCAGTTCACTGGACCTTAAAACCCGCCAGTCCGTGCCAGTTAGTTTGGACGCGGCAGTCCAGAGAGGAGGACGCCTCTATCTCCTCTTATATCTTTGTTTTTTACATGTATGTACCCTTGTGATTCATGGCAGTGCTTGCTCTGGTGTGATATTATTTGTAACAGTGTAATGGTCCAGCTTTTCTGAGGTAAGGCTTATATTTATAATTCTATTTTAGTTATTTCCTATATATTATTCATTTGTCCTAAAACATCCAGTCACCGCATTTTTCATCATTTTCAGCATGTGTGTTTCCTTTAATTTGATTTCTATCTATAGTAACACGTATTTAAATATTTCAAAGTACGGTGTACAATTTCTGTCAAAATTGTTGTCAGTAAAGTAGCAATTCGCAATATTGCATTTGTGTAAGAGTTGTATGTATAATTTAAACAACTCATGTGTGTGTAATTGAGTCTTATCTAAGACGTGTCCATTATCGATAAATCTGATAATGAGTGTAATGTGTATTTGTGTAAAGCCACTAGAGCTTGTAAGTAAAATTTGTATGTATATGTTGGAGCAGGTTCCATCCATATGTCAGAGTTTTTGTACAACAGTGAGGCCACCCAGTGCCTAAAGTCCGCCCATGGCGTGTAGTAGATAGGCCAGCCAGCTTTGGAACCTAGAGTCCATCCTCCAGCCTGTGAGGTGGAAAAGCCAGCGGCGAGACGGGAAATTACGACAAACAACAACAATGACATTTGTATATAGTATCATCATTAATTAAACATGTAAATTGTAAATAAAAGCATTTGAGTTGTATTTTAATTAGTTAAAAGATAAATCCGCTCGACAATCTGTGACATCTTGAAATTATTTAATGAAAAATGTGTCGAACGGTTTGCGAAAAAAAAAAATTAATTACATGTGGCGAATGTAGTTCGGGGATGTACATGTATAGAATAAAGCTTCTCTTATGATCAAAGTCTCTGTAAAGTTATTATTATGATTTAGAGAAAAAAAATATGTAGTTAGTAAAATCCCTGGCCTCTTTCAAGCTATTACGTTTGTTACACCCCCCCCCCCCCTTCTAAATTAATTGAGAGTCTGAAGATTTTTTTTATATGTTACGCTATTGTGAAATAAAACAACCATAATCTAACAGGTTACATGTTTATATGTGTCTGAAAAGGAATAATTTACAAAGTAAGTTTGTAATCAAGCCAAAGTACACGTGTGGTGGCGTAACTCGATGAATTTTGCTGAAAGTCAGTTGAGTGTGTTATACACTTGATGTGGTCAAGGACGAAAGAATTTGAAAGGTGTGATAAACACACAGCGCCCCTGGCCGTCCGGCTGTGCCCCAGTATATATTTTTAAGAAAGGTGTGAACTCGGAACTGACCATAAGAATGTTTCAAATCACAAGACTTTCCGCGTAAACAGACTTTCTGGGCCATCTAGCGTCGTCAGGTATAGCACGAGGATTATATCATAAGGTCAAATTGACCTATCTGATAAATTTTTATTATTCTTAATATTTCTATAATTATTTTGAAATTCAATTCATTAATTTTTATTATCTCATTTCGAATTTCTTTATTTGGTTCACTCATTTTCCTGTCACATGTTTTCCCCAATTTTCTATTTAATTACAGACAATGGCTATTTGAACTTTGTATCTAACAGTAAGAAAATTAAGAAGTTTCTCAAATATTATCACCTTTTGGCTGTCATGAGTACATCTACTATTATTTACCGAAAAATCCTTTACGCAGTATTACGCAATTCAATTAAAAATTCGTTTGATGTCGGATTGACTCAATTAGTGTCAGCCCATCGGATTACCTGTCTTTGTCCTCTCGCCTTTGTACCTATCTTTTTTTAATGAGGCCCTCGATAGGAAAATGTAACAGTTTACTCAATGTTTTTCTAATTAATCCCCTTTGTGTCCCTCACCTTGACCAAGTCAATTTCTACGTCGGGTACCCAGCGCGTCACTTTATGCTGGAACACCAAGAATAAAACATCATAGAAATATATTTTCATCTTGGTCATGTATTTTCAGGTAGGACACTATTTTTTTTATGTACTTTAATATTTGTGTTATAAATGTAATTATTATTTCAAACTGTTATAGTCAGATGTGATTTATTATTTTATGCATTTCATTATTTACATTATAAAACAAATTATTGTTAGGTATTTTTTCTTGTATTTTACTTGTAATTACATAGAAATGCGTTACAACTTTCCTAATGCTAAAATTATCATATATTGCCTCAGATAATTTAATCTTTAACAAAAACCCTACTTTGGTTCTGTAATAATCTTTTTTTCATAATTTGTGCAAATTCTGTGAA